>NW_016911795.1:1069011-1095790 GCF_001483705.2 Eufriesea mexicana | reverse complement strand
ACGGACGGACGGCACTTATAAATCACGTCATTGACCATCAGAAATCGGCTCCTTGACAGTTTCCTACTCCTTAGCCAAAGGTCCTTATGTCACACCCTCTGTCCAATTAAAACTCTTTACCTTCCCACCACCAACATCTATTTTACCCAATCGGAACTAAACTAGAGAAAACACCGGACCCAACACGACGAGACAGGACATAGAGCAAAATCGAGAAGTCAGTTCGTCTTCGGCACCAACCCTTCAAACATCTAAATTACACATACAAACGCGCGTTCTAAACGGTACTCCGTTAACGTCTACATTATAACTATACTACGCTTTTCTGTAAATAAACACTCTCTTTTGACCACACACATTCTGGATTCTTATTATCACAACTAGTCACGCAATATTAATTTGGCGCGTGATAAGCGTTCTTGGAAATCGAAGAGATTCGATACCGTAGGACGCTACATCTAGTTCTCTTTTCTTTATATATATGTATCACTATTTATACAACCTCGCTTAAATAATATACACAGTTACTGCAGTTATTAAAGAATTTAGGGAACACAGTCGATTTAGAATTATTCGTCGAATATTCCAATAGTCGAATTTATTACACGAATTAATCATCAACTATCAATAATTAAATATTCCAATAACATTCGATCTATTAACAGTTAAATATTCGAACGATCAAAATTATTACTGAAACCAATTTTAATTTCAATTTTAATTTTAATTCTTTTTATTACCCCGGTTCGACCCCTTTATTAAAATTTCCGTTTCCAAGAGGACACTGTGCTATTAACGCGACTTTATACATGTCCGATTGTTGCTTCTCAAGGATTACACCTACTTAGTTCCACGCGACGGGCCGCCATTTTTTCCCCAGACACCATTCCACGCCGCACCCTGTCCTATTCCGGCGGGTTTCTCCGCGGCGAAATTACGTTCCACGGGGGCCAAGAAATCTCATTTCCGGGGGCCCGGGGTGTTATTCTATTTTCCGCTGTGTCTCCGTCCGAGAGCGTCGACGAGTTTTGCGATTCGGTCCGCGGAATAATCCCACAGAGAAAACGCGAAACGTTGTCGCAATAAAGGGCCAGAGACGTAAACGACCCACGGCTGCAAGGAGAGGGGCGAGAGGGGCGGTTCTTCCTCTTTTACCTTGCAAACAAGTTCGTTTCCAATCCCCGAAAGCGACTGTTACGAACGAGAGGGACTTAAGCTTGCGCTGTTCTTTTCTCCTGAATATTCTACCGGCACTCGCAGAACTGGTCAACCAAAAATGGCGGCAGTTTACTTTTCTGAAATTGACGAATTCCATGGAAGTTTTTAACTAATGACAATCACGGTATCGACGAGTAGATGTTCAGCTTAGGAGTGTCTATATTTAGCATCTACCAACATTTTCTGGGACTCATGATTTAGCAATTAGTGGAGGGATTGGCTGATGGGATTTATTTATTTAATAATGTAGTACAATGACTTTATGAAAGTCATCGAGGGTTCGAAGGTCAGGTCGGTCGGGAAAACTATATTTGGTCACGTTAGCCGGGGTTGTGCGAGGCCACCTAACGTACCCTGGCCCCGAACCCTTGGCCCACCTGGCAGCTAGATACTATGCGTGGCTGAAAAGAAGTCATCTGAGAAACTTGTAGGACCGAATCCTCATTAGCCCAACCTTTCTAACATCATGGCAGAAGTAGAGTAAAACGTTTCGCTTATTGGTAGAGCTGATCCCTTCCTATTAACCCAGTCCAGGTACTAACGGGTCCTCTAGACCTGAGTTCCAGGCGAGGACACGCTACTCTAATAAACGAGTGTGCCTCATTTTTCATTCCTACAATACTAATAAGTATCCTTATATTTTGGTAGCAATTCTCTAATAATTTATTAGGGGGCATTCCGCGGTGCATATGGAGTATCCCGCCTTGGCATCGCTAAATAAGCCGTGATGTTCCGTCGTGGAACAAAGAAGACCCGTTACGGTCTTCCAACAGCCAGGTCTTAGGGTCGAACAATTCGGCATCGGAATGTCCCGCTCCATGCCTTCAGCATGTTTGACTGCTTTACCTTTTTTCTTTTGCCTTCTCGTGTCGCGGAACACGAGAATCCTGGAAATCCCTAATTTAACGAAATTAGGCGACGGCTCTTAAGACTTGGCTGACAATAGGCCTGAGGGCTCCACGTGGTCCGCACACGTTGGAAGCCTCAGGCCCTCGCTAGGGGTAACAAACGGCCGATGGGGTCACAGGCGCGCGGGTGAACCCCTGGTACCCCACCTTGGAGGAGAGGGTTTCCTCCACTATCGTGGCTTTTCGGGGGAACCTTCCCTCACTCCAAGGTAGCGGATTCGCGAACCAAGGGAGCGCCCTTGGTCAAAGACACTTCCGAACGAGCTCTCAGACATCGGTTCTTTCTAACGACTTCCATCCGCAACATCAGAGACGACAGTTCTCTTCTAACACGAGACGATTTTCGTATCTCCTCGTTAAGTCGACGAGATACTGTGTCGCGTCGAACCGTCCATCCACATCGGGATACCTTCGCGCCTTACAACCTCGAAGACGAATTATTTCGGGCGGAAACCTCGCGACCAGGAAGATCAAGACGCGATACCCCCTTGATACCTCCCAAACACGTGAGGTCGGTATTTCCAAGGTTTATAACACGATCGGAGAGACAGCCTATTTTAAAGTTGGGCTCTCGGTATATTGGGGGCAATGATAGCCAAAGGACGTGGTATAAACCTCGGTAATTCTGAAGGGTCATCCCGAAGTCCCGCTAAGGGTAACAAACTACCGACGCACCGGACCTGGACGAACACCGTAACCCTTGGGAAAAACCCATGACCTCACGTCCGCTCAAGTGTCATCCCACCCTTGCAGGAGAAGGCGCGCCAAGGGCGCATGGAAGGGGTGATCACGACACTTAGGATGTCGCTGATTGGGAAATTAACATTTTTCTAAACAACCACTCAGCGCGCATCCTCGACATGCCAAGGCGAGGAACTGACTAACGCAAAAGGGTCAGTCAGTCGAAACACAACGTTCAAACAGTCAAATTCCAACTTTCAAACAGACACAGTCTGCAAGGAGTCTAGTTCGAACTCGCAAACTATCACATATCAACCGTGAATTAGAATCGCGACTCCGAGGAAGGAGTAAGGTGGAAGCAGATTAATATTCGGGCTACCAAACAACAATAACAGCTCTAGACTGTAAAACGTCTAGAGCACCCCACGCGTTCATAAGAAGGATAGGAAGGAGTAAGGTGGAAGCAGATTAACATTCGGGCTACCAAACAACAATAACAGCTCTAGACTGTAAAACGTCTAGAGCACCCCACGTGTTCATAAGAACTTCGATACATTCGCGACGCGTGGGAACAGGGGGACTGACCTATGTATGACGGAAAAGAAAACAGGTGCATCAAAAATTTGCATTTCTAAACATGGGTTCCCATCGAGAATAGTAATCTGTTGAGCTTTATTTTTAATATTTCCTTTTCTTCGAATAATTAAATAGCACAACAGGTAGAAATAGGTGCAAGACAGTATCTGTGGAGTTTCTAATAATATTGGGAGTGTATTGAGACTAGATAGAGGATTCGTGGAGCGAGGACAAAGGAGTTGGGTTCACAGGCCACTTAACCGAGCGTTGTTTGGAGTAACAAATCCACGCAAGCGGGGAATATAAATCAGGTCAGGAGAACCGGACACTGGGTTCGAATTTCGTTCATTAGTTGATCAAAACGATCGATCGGCGCTGGATTAATTAATCGGGAAGGTATTCTGTTAATAACCAACCGATGCTTCAACCAGGGAAATTCGAGTCAGGACGCGTTGCGCGTTCGAAAAGCGGGAAAAAATTGCGGTATAAAAATGTGGGTCATAATTTTTCGTCCAGTGTATACCCCTCGTGATCGTTAATTAAAAAATTCCTCGGCCACGTAGCGGATACTATTGATCTACACTACTGGCTGTTCGACCGAACTTAATAAAAGATTTCCACGACTCGTAGCGACGCCATAAAGCGATATTAACCATGATATTCGCGACAAAGCTGTCGACCAAGTTCGCCCCACCGTCGCTCGTATTACGGAGCGATACTACTTGCATTCGAGAGTCAATCTGTTGATACCTTCCATTTATCTCGGACACAACAGACGTAATATCACGTAGCTACTTGTAGATGTCCCCGAGGGTGCCAACAATCGCTGACCCAATAAACCAACCCCGGCTACTTTCCTTCCCCGATAAACTTCTTACCGTTCTCCATCGCGGACAAACCAGGCGGCGGATATTATAGGGCTACTCCACTCGCATTCTCCCGTCCAAACTGTTCCAAACGAAACTAGCCCAGCATTATATTATCGCCTGCAAAGAAACTCACCAGCGGCCGGGATTAAACGAAAACTAGGTGGAATTTATCATCGACCCGAACTACTTACTTACCCATTTCACATAACCATTATCCCACAGTATTATCTATCCATTATCCTCTGATACTATAGGAATGAAATATTAATAATCTTTCCACTATCTTTATTTTCAAAAAAGAAGAAAAAAGAAATAGTGTGTGGGGAGGGGGAGTCTTCTCTCACGATTACTGTTGCCAATTTCTTTTCCTATAATGGCACTCTACGATAGAAAAATTTCCATCCTAAGTTATTTAACCGGGTGTCCATCAACAATTCGATTGGGAATTTTTGTTTCTGGTGGTCGAAGACACCATAAGCGAGGAATCGGTGTGCTGGCAAAAATAAAATGCCGAGGAATTACTGCGTGGTAATCATCTCGAAACCATCTTTTTCCAGCGCGTTCCTGCGCCGGCTTTGCGGGGTCTCTTCTTCAACGGCCGGAACAGGGTTAAAGAGCGGAAGGGAGGTCCATTCAGGGTTGTAACGGCGGAAAGCCACGGCTTCGGCACGGGGCCAGGGGCGGAGTGGCCACGAGGGGGCCGGGGGGCGGTGAAACGAGCCGGAACCGCGGGAACGCGCGACTTTAAGTTCCGGTAGAGGCTCGAGCTTTCGTGGGACGAAAGTGAAAGCGCTCCTCCACCTTCTCCGCCCCCTCCCTTGTCCCTCTGTCCTTTCACCGGCTCGCGCCGCGATCGCGGCTGGGACATGCATTTCGAAGAAGGTCGACGGAAGCCCCGAGACCGTGTAATCCCCTTCGGGGGATGCACTTGATTTTCTTTCACCGGCCTGCTCGGCTATCCACGGGAATAGGGGATGGTCTTAACGAACAAGAGGTCGACGGCCTCGGGGCTTTCTTATTCGTCCTGGCCGACGAGTTTGCAATTGGGCGGATTTCTTTATTTGCGACCCCGGGGTGAATAGGGGTTGCTGAATTTTTAGGGATTTCGCTGGTGGTCGGGGGCGCCGGTGCAGCGAGCCATCTTAAGCAGCCCGGATTTTGGAGGGTACGTTCGGCTCGCTGGTTCCTCCCGAGAGGGGGTGGCTCTGTGCATCCCTTTTCTATCCCCGCGGAGTTGCATGCTCGAATTTGCGGAATTGCCCTCGGTAAGTGGATAAATTCCGCGAATTCGAGCCTTTATTTCCATTTACTCTTCGAGCAGCGAATTTATGTTACAAAAGCCGAATTTTTCGCAGGATTTACTCCCTTTTTGGTAAACCCAGGCAGTGGAGTAGGATCGTGTTAACTTTTTCATAGGAAAAAAGGAAATTTTTGGAAATTGCGTGCCCTGTAATTTATATCGGAATCGAGATTATTAATACTAGAATTATCGATCTTTAATGTGTAATTGGGCACATTAAAATGCTAATAATTGCCACGTTTGCATCGCAAATAGTAGCCACTATTAATAATGCACAATTTATTATTTACTCATTCGAAATCTGAATTGAACACTATAATTCCGTGTTATGCGTCGTAATTTCTCGCACCATAATACAAATGTAATGCGGGTATAAAAATCTGGGTTGGACGAAGATAAAAATCGTAACGAGAGAACGTAGAGCATGGAAATAAAATATTTGCAGGTTTCTCCGGGAAAGGGCACGGATCTTCGAGTATAAGTGCCTCACACGTGGCTGAAATCAATTAATAAACCCTTCCAGTCCACACCTGCGACCCCTGGTGGTCGCGTGCGCGCGCGCGCGTAGATCCAGGGACCGGCTGTTTATTCCGGGCCGGCGCAAAGTGTAATTTTCATATTATACGGACAGTCTATTAGCGGGCTGTCGATATCGTTAATTAATGGCAGAACGGCTGGCCGTGATTTAGGGTGGACAGACTTTTCTCTCTCCTTTTTTTTTTTTCAGTTATTCCGCCTGGAAAAAGGGTAGCTTCGATTTTTGCCCCCGTTACTTCCGTACGGATTGCTTTAGAATTGCGCCTGCAATCGATTTCACCCCTCTGTATTTTGTTTCTACCCTCCGCCGCGTACCCCCCGCTTTTTTCCCACCCCCCGTCGATTCATTTTCGACCGGCCGGTTCTTTAATATTGTTGGGAATTATTCCACAAATTTCCCACAGAGTGCATTCGAAATTTAAACGAGTAATCGCGATTTAAATTCGCGATGGATATAATCGAATAGCGAATCGTGTTAACGTCGAAACGCACGAATGAACGCTTGCCTTTTTTTTTAAACATCGCGGTAGGGGGACCGTGTAACAGGATTGGCTAATCATGCCGCGAATTTTCATCGGTAGTCGATTTGAACAGTCGATCGTTAACAAAATTCGCGTGCGGACAAATCGCACGAGAAATCGAATTAACCGCGGAATAATTAAAGGAAAAATATAAATTCCCGATGGCGGGGGGGAATATCGAGCGCGTTACGGGGCTGAGGCGCGATCGATTACAGGGGAAATCAAACGTAACGCGCAAAAGGGCGGTCTAGGGTTTGATGGATGGAACGATGATTCGATTCTACGCGGAGAAATCTTGCTGCACGTTTGAAAAATTGCGTGCAAAATTAGCCACGCTTCGTAATCGCTTTTTATCCCGATCTAATTCCAAGCGGGAAACATCAGTGGCGCGAACTAGCGGCGGCTAAGCGAAGTAACAAGTAACTTTTCTTCGCGAGTTTGAAACACCGAGTACCGCGGATCTAAATCCGATTAACGTTGTTATTCCAACGGGGGGTATTTCATCCTTAATTAAAAGCAAAGACGCTTCGACCCCGACGAAATTTCGCCTCGGATCGGGGATTATTCGCGAGCTCTGTCAGTCATCATTCGCAAGTTCGAAATTGCCGTGACGAATTTAAAATTCCGTTACGAAATTACGCGGCATTCAGGAAAATCGGACAATGGTTATTTTCCAACAACGAACGCCGAATATCTCCATTTACCCGGTACAAAATCCAAAATTGCAGCTGGTATTCCAAAGCGGTCCGATTCCAGCAAAAATTCATTGCAAAATTACCGGCTATTCAGGAAGCACGAAGAATCGTTTATTTTATAACGGTTAACTCCCCCCACCCACGTGTATCTCTGTTTACCGTGTTGGAAATCCGAAATTTCCGCAGCTATTCAAGCGCCACCTGGTCCCAGCAGAATCTCGTTAATCCTCTGAATGCTTATTACAATTCCAAAAGCCGAAAGGATGTCAATATTTTCTTTATTTTAACATTTAATACTCATTTCCAGTGTATACAATGGTCGTATTACTCGTAAGAAATGTTTTTCCGTCGAACGTTTTAACGTAAAATTATCCCAGCATTAATGTCTCGTCAATGTCGAAAAAGCGGACGTAAAATGACTCGTTCCGCTGATGCTCTTTAATGAATTTCCATCGCAGTCTCCGCAAACGCGATTGCGACTTATGTCGGCTCTATATCTGCACGGCACGCGACTTTCCAAAGAACCTCGGCCCCTGACGAGCTGTTACTCCGACCACACGGTCTCTCATCGCAGCAAGGTTTGACCACCGTCGAATTTCGGTTCGGCAGGCATGTTGACAGCGTGTAGCAGAGCGAGCTCGTCGCTGGATGCTGTGGTGGCCCGTGCGGACCGCGCGCACTAATCAATATGGAGGGGAGAGCGTGTTCGAAGCTGGTAGGGGGCAGCGTTCGCCCTTCCGCGCGCCACTTTCCCGGCCGTGTGCACGACTCTTCTCTCCTAACCCACCGACCGGTTCATCCGGTCCGAGAGGCAGCCGGGGTTAAAATACCCGATGCGTCGTCGAAAACGCGAAAATTCTGCTTTCGCGGCGGCGGCGGGCGACGGTGTTAGCCGACGGAAAAAATACGAGGCACAGGCCCCGCGCGCTCGCCGTTCGTGCGTAGACGGCGGCGGAGGAGTGGGGATGGGCGACTGGTGGGGAGAGTGCGCGCAGCGAGGACTGGAAAGCGCGACCCGCTCAGTAGGTATCGCGACGCGCTGCCGGCTGTAGCGCGCACTCTCGGCCCTGACTCGAACTGGGTCACAAGCCCTCGGACGAGGCAGCGAACCTGTTCGTCCCGACCGGAGCACACCGGGGCCAGTTGCGCGCCACAGAACACGCCGATCTCACGCGACACCGTTCTCTCTCTGTCTACCTATCTATCTGTCTCTATCTCTGTCGCTCCTTCACGACCGTGTCTCGTTCTCCGTGTCAGACTTTCTTACGGTGTTTCGTGCGCGATACTCGCTGGACGTCTCTACGGAAGGAGATATACGTGTGCATGTACATATATCTATACAGCAGCGGACCTTGTATCCTGCATACGAAGATCTCTACCCTAGTCGGAGATCTGTCCGGTTCGGTTCAATCCCGTGTGGGGCTGGGTGAAGTCGATGGAAAGGGAACTCGGCTGGTTTGGATGAGTCGAGTTTTCGGGAGAGCAGGGTTGGTAGGCTTCGACCCGAAAATTTCGGATATACGTTCAGTGCACATAGCGTATCTTACGCGTATAGCGCTCGGTATGCGTGTTAGCCTGTCGGCAGCAATTAAGGGGATGCTAGTGGAGTGAATCGGGGATCGAATCGAGGGCTGGTCAAGGACGTCTGGGGTACGGTTAGACATTTTGTTACGCCGTTTCTCCGCCTCGCAAGAGTCTGCGAAGCTCCTGGTTTATCCTTGGCATTTCGGCGCTCGCGGAGACGGGTGAGGCGGGTTGACTGGTTTCGGGGTGAGCGAGGGATCCCAATCGCGGGTCTGGTCAAGGACGTCTGGCTCGTAGTTGCTCTCCCGCTGACGCAATTTCTGGAGGGCCTCGGCCGACCTTCCTTCGCGACTTTTGACGCGCGTTTTTTCGACGTGTTCTCGGTGTGGGTGCACCTTTCACGCTCGGCGGATTCCTCGGAAGTCAAGGAACAATTACGCCGAGGTCTCACGGCGATGGAAAGACGGTTCAAAGTGATACGGAACATTCGGTCAAGGACGTTTCATTGTCGACCTCTTTGATCTTCGCGATCAAGGAGTCGGGACGCAAAGGCGAGTCAAAGGGAACGTCGAACCAAGCCGGATCGATGGCTTCTTTGTGGATTCGTTCGAGAAACGCGTGCTCTTTGATCGAATTCAAACGCGCGAGGAAAAGTGCGACGTTCACACGAGCTGCTCGTAACTTCTCACCGAAACGAACAGTTGCAATTCTTCAAAGAGGGTCTCGTGCATCCACTCAAACTCCGCGCGAATTTTAACGCGTGAAAAACCAGGAGGAAAAAAATTTTTTAACAACTCCTCGTTTTTCTACTAACTTCTCATATATTCCCTGATTATTACTAGGACTGTACTCAGAAGTATCTTCGTCGGGGTCCTTTCTTATTCTCTTCCCTTTTATTCCTTTTTATGTTTTATTTAATAAAATAATTGACACGAAATCACAATTATATTTTATTTTATACACTTCCAGTATTAATTTCTTTATCCATCTTTATCTTCTGCTGATTCTTCTCTCTCTCTCTCTCTCTCTCTCTCTGCACGTCTTATGGGCTCCCACAATTTTTTTCTCCCCTTTATATTTTATTTAATAAAATAATTGCAATGAAGTTGGAATTATATTTTATTTCATACACTTCCAGTGTTAATTTCTTTTTCCAGCTTTATCTTCTACAGAGCACTCTCTCTGCACCCTTTTTGGGCTCCCACTATTTTCTTTATTTCCCTTCAGATTTTATTTAATAAAATAATTGCGACGAAGGTTGAATTATATTTTATTTTTTACTTTCCACGTATTAATTTATTTTTCCATCTTTATCTTCTGCAGATTCTGCTCTCTTTCTCTGCATCCCTTTTGGGCCCCCTCTATTTTCTATATTCCTCTTAAATTTTATTTAATAAAATATTTTCTGACGAAGTTAGAATTATATTTTATTTTATACACTTTCAGTATTAATTTCTTCCTCCATCTTTATCTTCTGCAGATCTCCCTCTCTATGCACCCCTTATAGGTCTCCACAATTTGTTTTCTCCCGCTTTATATTTTATTTAATAAAACAATTGCGACGAAGGTTGAATTATATTTTATTTTTTACTCTCCACGTATTAATTTCTTTTTCCATCTTTATCTTCTGCAGATTCTGCTCTCTTTCTCTGCACCCCTTTTGGGCCCCCTCTATTTTCTTTATTCCTCTTAAATTTTATTCAATAAAATATTTTCTGACGAAGTTAGAATTATATTTTATTTTATACACTTTCAGTATTAATTTCTTCCTCCATCTTTATCTTCTGCAGATCTCCATTTCACTCTGCACCCCTTATAGGTCTCCACAATTTGTTTTCTCCCCCTTTATATTTTATTTAATAAAACAATTTCGACGAGGTTAGAATTATATTTTACTTTTCACACTTCTCGAATTAATTTCTCTCTCCACCTTCTCGCACCCCTCTTCGGCCACTTTGGTCCATCCCCCGGCATCTCACCCCCCGTCGACCGATCAGAAGCCCCCGTTTCTTCTCCCCTTTTAACAACCATCGCGTGGCTTCGACTAATAGGTCGCCACGCCGTCGGGACGGCGATATTTCACGGTATTAAAAACGATCCCGCAGCGGAAATTCGAGCAATCTGTCTGATGGAAGGCAGCCGCCCCTGACAAACTACTTTCAATCAGCGTGAGAATACGTCGCGGTGCATTTTCAGATTGCCCGCTGCTTTCGCGCGTCGCGTCTTTTTACACCGTCTCTCCTCTCGCCGCTTCTCTCGCCTTTCATCCCTACATGCCCGTTGTTCCACGTCCGAGCAATCGATACCTCGCGTGTCGAGCAGAGTGTCAGGGGGTCATCCGTGACTTTTCTCTGCCTGTACCGGAGGATCTGCGGTGATTAATGTGTCTGGAAGATGCCCGGCAACTGGCCGTCTTGGTTGCCCAATTGCCCCAGGGAGACGGGCCGGAGATATCGCTGGCTTTTTCCCTGCGGCCAGGGAAGAGTCTAACGGGTCAGCTCCTCGGTTTTGTTTACCCCCCAATGGCTAGAAATTCGAGACACTGAATCCGAGTGGTACAAAATTCCAGGTACCAAGACTAGTTTCACGAGGGGTTGTTCTCGTGCCGAAGTGCTTATGTTCTCACTTATAGTTCCAGTTGCTCGAGTTTGCCTGGTGACGAGATGAAAAATCACGTTGTCGGGCGTCTGTCCCGATTTTCACCCGGGTGTTACAGCAGCCTAGTGTCGAGGAATCGTTAAACATCTGGAGTGTTAGATTTCCGCGTCTCTCCCATGTTTTAATAACGCGAGGAGTTCGTCCCAGACTCTTCAGACTCCAATTAACATCGCCTTACACGGTCTACATAGGATCGCGTGGCAAATTGATAGTTGGATCGCGTTGCGATTAATATTTCCCATTTGGGTGCTCACAAGGGTGGTATTAAGAATTCATTTTACTTTAACTCTTTCGCTACTACGGGTGACTATAGTCACCGGCCACGAGACGTCATCTACGCGCTATGGTCACAAAACTTGAGTCAAAAATTAAGACTAGTGCTATCGTTCCACTTAGCTCCCTTCGCGAAGAATTGCAAGCTCTATTGCGATGGTCAGTTTTCCTTTTCTTTTTTTTTTCGAAAGATTTGGGTCGAAAGACCGAATGCCAAAGATTGCACTATATGGTAATGTTACCATCTTTGATTTTTACCATTTTTACCATTTTTACCATCTTTGACTTTTACCATCTTTGACACGTCGCTTCGTTCCACGCGAGGGACTTCTACGAAACTATGGCGACGTCCGCCGTAGTGAAAGGGTTAAAATGTGGCTAGCCTTTGGGTCGAAGTTGCGGTGATTTTTAGAATAAAGGGATTAATCGGCATAAAGGGATTCGTTCAGCAGCACGTGAAAGGGTTCTCTGTGTAATCACGCGTCGCTGCTCTTGCAGGTGTAAATTGTCCAAGTGATAGGATATTTTCGAATATTCCGCGAGATGTTTCGCGGGTAGGTTTCCATGTTTGGGGATCGTTGCTCGTATTTATTGGGAGCTGCAGGTATCGTGTTGTTTAATCGTCACCAGCGTTGGTGAATGGCGAGGAGCACAAAGAGGCAGGTACTCTTGGGTCAGTGTACTCGTGTAAACAGCCTCCATCACGGTGCAAGGCGGCAGTATAGCGTTCCATTCAGACGAACGAACACAACTTCCATAGTATTGTTGAAAGTGTTGCCTATCTGTAAATTCTAATGGGAGACTCTAATGGAAAGGCAGCTTCTGTTGCTACTCTCTCTCTTTCTCAGAAGGGTTTGCCGTTACAATTTTTTGAATCGTTCTACATCTTTTATACAGGCTTCTTTTTACTTGCATCATGGAACGTGATAGCTGATCCTGGGTTAGAAACTGTCACAGGGTTTCATTCGAAAATCTCGTAGTCCTGGAAAGTATTTGTCACCTCTATCTTGGAGTCTCTTGGTGACGCGATAGCTGATCGATTTAGGCTTCCATAATTGTTGAAAACCAAGCCAGTGTCTTCTGAAACAGTCTGAAGAAAATGTAGAGTAATTAGAGAATCTTAGAACCTGGAAAAATATTGTTTAATATATTTCCTAATTGCTACGAGAGTTCTTGATAGAGTGGATGTCTCTGATTCTCCTTCGTTCAGTCTTAAAATTTCTTGACACGATAATTGATTGAAACAATCGCGGATCGTTTGTCTGCAGTGGATACAGTGTCCTTTAAATTTCATCGAGAAACTGGAGAGAAATTAGAAAATAATCCTGCAACTCTTCCGCGTTTCTTATCAAGATAGTTGCAGGATTCTTCAGAAGCTGTTCGGTTCTTCAGAGGAAAGTTTTGTCCCCGTCTTGATTAATTTAATCCGCGAGATTAAATTATACCATCAATCTTTTCACGCTTTTCAATTTATTGTTAATAAATTTAAAAGTAGCGCAGTCGTGCGACTCTCGCAAGTATCGTCCGAAGAAAGTTATACTCTCACGGAGCAGCCGGATTTCCAGGCAGAAGTTTCATCTCGGACTTAATCGATAATGTAATCTCCGGGATTAAATTACTCCGTCGATCTTTTTACATTTCGCGACTTATTGTCTGTAAATTTTCGAATTCTATAATCCTCCAACCCCTTCGAGTGTCATGCTCGAAAACCGAGACGCTGCCATACAATAATTGTTTCCAAAGGGAAACTTCATCTTTGATCTCGCAGATTGAATTAGTCCACCAATCTCCTCTCATCTTCCACTTTATTATCAACTCGCGATCCGAAGAATCTTCAGTGACTTCAAACGTAACCTCCCCGATGCAAAGCAGCCGTTGTTCAACCTTTACAAACTTGGACATCATGCTCGGTCATTCGCTTTTACCCTAGCAAATAACTACACGATCTTGCAAGCTCTTCATCTTCTTTCCCCGTTGTTTAATTACCAAAACGTAGCTTTGGACCAAGACTCGAAGTCTCAACTCACTCTTCGTGGTCAAACCGGCGTCAATGACTAGCATTAGCGGATTCTCGAATTTTATTTAGGGAAACTAGGGAAATTAGGGACAGATTTTGACATAGACACTTTGACATGGATAAATGGATTTTGGAAGGCATAATAGAAACGGATCACGAGTCCCATGACTCGTTGGGAATATTTACAGACGTGTCAGATCGTATTAAAAATCATGACAGCACCTGTCAACGTAGTACAGACCTAACTAACGACTCCACGAGAGGGAGGAGAAATAGAATAATCGCAGAGAGCCGTGACGAAGGCGGTTTGTCCTTCGACTGGCAAGCAGGTCAAGTGTGCTCGTCCCGGAGATGACCTTCACGGCTGCAGGATGCGGGATTCTTTCCGCACTGCGCACCCTATTTCCCTCTTGGCTGATCTCGAGGACGTTGTTCCTCTTTGCGCCGCGCTAGACGACGACAAGGAGCCGCGTTTCTCTTCACCTTTCATCCGCGGAAGCCCCTTTCTCCTTCCACCTTCCCCTCCTCTCCACGGAAGAGTTATCCACTGACAACTTCCTGGACACCGAGTCTCCTTCTCCCCGGCTCTATTCTCTTTCTTGACCTATTCTCTGTCTCGCTCGCTCTCTCCGACCCAATTTCGCTTCTTTCCCCTGGCCGTTTCAGAATCTTCGTTTCCCGGCAGCTGGAGAGTTGCTGGGTCAGGTCAGGAGGAGTTTCGGGGTCTCTGCGAGGACGTTGATCTTCCTGAGGAATTCAGGGAGTCATCGGAGCGTTCTCGCATCGGAGATGTAGAGTTACAGGAGTTGGCGGAGTCTAGGAAGAGTTATTCTCTGAGCTGTTCCAGAAAAACAGAGTTGGACCAACTGGTCTGATGACAGTGACCACTGCTTGACTGAAAAGAGTCAGGAATACCGTTCGGGATCTTCCTTCCAATTGGTCCTCAGCAGATCAGGGTACGCTTCCACGTATTCTAACGTCTTTGACAGTTTATTGGAGAATTCTGGCTTCGGATTTGACAGTGTCGTCCATTTTGCTACCGATTTTGATTATTCTTCTTATTCCGGAGACAGGGAAGGGAATGTTCCCAAATTTTTAGCACTGGAAGGTTCGTCTGTGGATTTTCCAATTGGTCCTCGGCAGTTCAGGATATGCTTCCTCATTCTGTAACGTGTTTGACAGTTCATTGGAGAATTCTGGCTTCGGATTTGACAGTGTCGTCCATTTTGCTACCGATTTTGATTATTCTTCTTATTCCGGAGGCAGGGAAGGGAATGTTCCCAAATTTTTAGCACTGGAAGGTTCGTCTGTGGATTTTCCAATTGGTCCTCAGCAGTTCAGGATATGCTTCCTCATTCTGTAACGTGTTTGACAGTTCATTGGAGAATTCTGGCTTCGGATTTGACAGTGTCGTCCATTTTGCTACCGATTTTGATTATTCTTCTTATTCCGGAGGCAGGGAAGGGAATGTTCCCAAATTTTTAGCACTGGAAGGTTCGTCTGTGGATTTTTCAATTGGTCCTCAGCAGTTCAGAATATGCTTCCTCATTCTGTAACGTGTTTGACAGTTCATTGGAGAATTCTGGCTTCGGATTTGACAGTGTCGTCCATTTTGCTACCGATTTTGATTATCCCTGTTATTCCGGAGGCAGGGAAGGGAGTGTACTCCAATTTTTAATACGAAAAGGTTCGTGTGCAGGGTTAGAGAGGCTTCCTGTCGTTCAGGAGGGAAGGAAGCAGTCCAAGCAGGCCAAGAGGGCGATCGGAATGGAAATTCTCGCGTTTCGCGCTCTGGCCACTTGACGGTCGTTGATCAAAAGCGAACGCTCGAGAATTTCTCAAGGAGAGTTGTTCTTTGAAGCGAGAATTCCTTCGAGATCGCTCCGCCGTTTGTCTTTGACAATAATCACCGGTCTCGAGCACTCCACTGTCCCGTTTTTCGAGCCCGATGCCTTCCCATCGAAACCGACCCTTTTCTTTCACTTGATGCTCTTTTCTACAGATTTCTAACGTCGTTTCACGGTCCCTGTGAATACTCGCGTCGTCGTTCCTGTTGCTAGAATTCCTAGCCCGTTCTGTGTCATTTTTGAGTGAAGTCTATGAAAACTACCTTTGCGAGCAGCAGCCATGTTTTCGGGGAAGTTATTTAGGCGAGGAACATGTGTGTTGTATTAAAAATTACTATCTGGAATTAGGTAATTATCGGAAGTATAAAATTTCGGAACAATATCGCGAAACATTTCGCGAGGAAATCTGGAAAATTGCTAATACCTTGTGCACTCGTATAAATATTCCAAGGCAGCAGATTTATTGACAAAATTCCAAAAAATTACGAAAATTCTTACAAATAAATTCGAAAACTTTCCAGAACTTTCGGACAAATTTCAAAAAATCAGGCAAATTTTTACAAAGGAATCCTAAATATTGTCAACACCTTGTGCATTCGTGCAGAAGTTCCACAAAATTGATATAAAGATGGCGTAGGAATTGCAGTACCACCGACGGAGTTGCATTATTCAGGTTGCTATTACGAGTAATAGCAACCGGTTCGTGAACTGCGCGAGAGATAAGGAGAGGAGTGATCCGGGGCCGTAAAAAATGTCTTCGCGAGGAATCGGTTATGGAATAGTAGACGGGAGGCCGGTGAGATCATTCGCGATGGTTAATTCATAGAGGGTGGATGCGCGAGGAAGCGGAATAAAAGAGGGTTGACGAGGGTGTGTCGCGCGAGGAATATTTCCGCGGGGCGAACAGGGGGATGGAACGATGGGTAGAAGGACAGCGAAGGATGCACCGGCGGAGCTGTGGCGAAATAATAGCGATTGGAAGAAAAATCCCGGGTAAAATGGCGCTGGCACGGAAGACGCGGCGGAGAGCAAAATGGCGGCGATGTGGCACGGTGTTGCACGATCGGCCCTGAGTGAACTGGCGTGGTAACATCTGTAGGAGTCATAGCGATACTCGCGACAGGTATTCCGTGGATGAGATCGTAGAATAGAGGGAATTTTAAGGCAACGATCGAGTGTGTATAGATCTAAGGAGCGAGAAGAAGGGGGGTGGGAGAGTTCTCGTGCGTGGGTCTTTAGGGGGATGTTTTGGTTAAGGTCGGGGATCAAGGGCGAATTATTTGCGAGCTTGATCGTCCTTGGTTGACGCGGTCGAGGACGAACGACCACCTATTGGTCAGAACGGAAACCTACCCTCTTCGATTCGCCCCATTTGCTGGGGCACTCCTCTTCGTCCTTCCACTTTGGAACTGAGATTCCACGAAATTCTTGCGTCTCCTCGGTGTTTTTCTAGTGCAATTGGCTAATTAATTGTTCTAAGAAGGGACAGGGGAGTAGAGGTTTAGGAAATTGGATTGGGATTAGCACTTCTCGTGATTCTTCCACTTTCGACACTGAGATTAGACGAAATTCTTGGGTTTCATCTGTGTCTCTTGGCGAAAATGGATAGTTAATTATTTTAGGAATGGTAAAGCTTGATAGGTTTAAGAAATTGGCTAAGGGTTTGCTCTTCTCACGATTCTTTCGCTTTGGAAGCTGAGGTGAGGCAAAATTCTTGGCTTTCTTCAGTGTCTTTTGATGAAAATGGATAGTCAATTATTTTAGGAATAGTAAAATCATAGGAGGTTTAAGAAATTGGCTAAGGATTTGCTCTTCTCACGACTTTTCCACTTTGGGGACCGAGGTTAGACAAAATTTTTGGCTTTCCTCACTGCCTTTTGATGTAAATGGATAGTTAATTATTTTTAAAATTACAAAGATTAATTGATGGTTTGAGATATTGGTTAGAGATTGTCGTTACGAAGAATTCTTCCTCATCGAATCTGGGATTAAACAAAATTCTTGGAATTCTTGGGTTTCGTCGGTGTTTTCTTTCAGGGAAAGTTATTACTATTATTATTAATTTCAAAAGCGTAAAAATTGATAGGAAGTTTAAAAAATTGGCTAGAAATTGGGACCGAGGTGAGACGAAATTCTTGGCTTTCTTCACTGTCTTTTGATAAAAATGATTAGTCAATTATTTAAAATATTGCAAACATTAATTGATGGTTAGAGAAATTGGATAGAATTCTTCCACATCGAATCTGGGATTAAACAAAATTCTTGGAATTCTTGGAATTCTTGGAATTCTTGGGTTTCGTCGGTGTTTTCTTTCAAGGAAAGTTATTACTATTATTATTAATTTCAAAAGCGTAAAAATTGATAGGAAGTTTAAAAAATTGGCTAGAAATTGGGACCGAGGTGAGACGAAATTCTTGGCTTTCTTCACTGTCTTTTGATAAAAATGATTAGTCAATTATTTAAAATATTGCAAACATTAATTGATGGTTAGAGAAATTGGATAGAATTCTTCCACATCGAATCTGGGATTAAATAAAGTTCTTGGGTTTAGTCGGTGATTTCTTTCAGCGAAAATGGTCAACTGATTTCTTTGACTTTGAAAAGAGTAAAAATTGATAGAAAGTTTAAGAAATTGGCTAAGGATTAGCTCTTCTTGCGATTCTTCCACTTTGAACACCGAGATTGGACGAAATTCTTGGGTTTCGTCTGTGTTCTCTAAGTAAAAATTGTCGATCAGTCGTGTTAAGTATAGCAAAGATTAATAGGATGTTCAAAGTGAACGGAGAGTTGAAGGTTTTAGGAAAGCAATTACTCCAAAAGGAAACTTTCCTCGGGGATTTTTCTAAGGTTCCGTGGCTCCGTTTTACCCCGTTAACTGGGTCATTCTTCGGCGAGAAACTGAAGATAAATTAGTTTCAGTCGTACCGATTATAATCCTCGCGTGTGTAAACACGATATACGGTACTTATCACAGAAGCTAGCGGTGCGTTAAAAACCGGGGTGCCCTGGGTAAATGAATTATTAAATTCAAGGTGCCGGAAAGCCGGAACATGGTTCGACACGTCCATCTCTGCAACAGCTGTAGGCAAAATTCTCATCGAGGGCAGAAAAATATACCGCAGCTTCGCCAACTTGAATCCATCATTATTTTTCTTTCCAAATTAAACATTCGAATTTTTTCACGGTACTTGAAACATCTGCCTCTCCCTCCCTCTCATTCTCACATTTGTTTTAGATAAAAATTCCATTCCAGAATTAAATTTTCCTCTCTAAGTGTACCACCCTTCTCCAATCTTTTCGCCCCCTCTACCTCTTCGAATAAAAATTCGGCTTCGAAATTAAATATTATACTATGAATTTATCATTTCCGCCCAATTTATCCACAGTACCGAAATATATATTTTTCTCTCGTTCTCTTCGACTAAAAATTCTACTTCGATCTCACTCTCCCTCTAATTCTCTCCGAATTTAAATTCTTCTTCGAAATTAAATATACTATTTATTTAAAGGTATCTGAAAATTTCCCCTTCACTCCTGCTCATTCTCTCTAAATAAAAATTCAGCTTCGAAATTAAATATTATATGATGCTATAAATTTATCATTTCTATCCAATTTATCCACAGTACCTAAATATATATTTCCCTTTCGTTCTCTTCGACTAAAAATTCTACTTCGATCTCACTCTCCCTTTAATTCTCTCCAAATTTCAATTCTTCTTCGAAATTAAATATAGTATTTTCACGGTACCTGAAAATCTCCCCTTCATTCTTCCCCATTCTTTTCAAATAAAAATTCGGCTTCGAAATTAAGTTTTCATTAAAAAAGTTAATTAAATACCTTGAACTTATCATTTCTACCCAATTTATCCTCAATACCTAACCGTCTCTCTCTCTCCCATTCCCTTTAAATAAAAATTCCGTTCTCACCGGCTGATGAAAATCAGCCGGAAAGCCTTATTCGTCTTAAACCCCCTAGCCGCGTTCCGCAAGCTCTTCGAAAACAGCCGCCAGTCGATATCAAAGCGACCATTTCCACCTTCCACCCTCTAACGACTCTGCTCTGCTGGCGCGCGCTGAAGAAGCAAGTTCAGCCCCCGTCCTTGACCCACTCGCGTGTTTAACGATCCCCGAATCGGAGCTGGCCTGAAAAGAAAGAAAAAGGAAATGGAGCGAAAAGGAAAAAAAAGGAAAAAAAAGAAGAAGGGGGGGAAGGGAAATTAATTAGAACACGGTCGTTCCAGAGGAAACGGGCGAAGAAACGGGACACTGGAGAGGGATTAAAGGGAAATCGATCGGTACCCCGACGGATCTACGAGCACGCGAGTTTCGTGTGCAACATGGCCAACGAGTACGGGGATTATCGCGACGACTCGTAATTAACAGTTCTATTTTTGGTGGCAATAACGTTGAGTTTTGTGGCGGAACGAAGATTTGCTCGATAGGGTGCCGGATTAAATCGGAAAATGAGACAGTCGAACACCTAGAGCTGGGCCAGGGCTGCTGGGATTAGTCGGTCGCGAGCTATGACGTTATGCGGGGTGATTTTGTGACGTGTTGGCTCTCCAAAGATTTCTCCAACCTGTCGCCGGGATCTACGCAGGTGAGTCTCATTTCTTCTCAACCAAAGTAAAAGTTCTTGACCGTTGACTATAGACGACACTCGTGCCAAAGTGGTTAACACTGTAAGCTAGGAAATAATTATCAGTACGCGTTGTGTAAAATTCTGGAAACCTCAAGAACATAAGAGTGTCTTGACACGCGTGAAAATTCGCAGTGAAAAATTCCCGTTTAATTATCTTCCCTGTCTTCCCAAATTTTATCCCCATTTCTATTTTAAATACACTTTCTCCAGTCTCCAGGAAATTGTCGCAAAAATTTCGCAAGAAGAAACGTGTAATCTCCGCGAATTAGGAGTTCGGGCTCCACAGGTACTGGTAAAAATTGCAAATCCAATTGGGCCGGGTATCAGCCGGAAATCCGATTTCAAACACACGTATTTTCGTCACTTTCCTTTCCATGGACGATCACAGGGTACCCACTAATATCGATGCATTGCGGATTCACGTGCTCGTAAAGCTAGGACCGATTGCAATATCAGATTTTCTACAGCTTCCACCGAATCCACTGAATCGTGCTCGTCGTTGGCAACGTTCTTGTTCTTGGAGGAAAGGAGGATCGATTGGCGGGACGTCGGTGTAATCTCGATCGTCTGGTTGCTAGAGCCTCGTCCGCTCTGTTTCCCCGTATTTTTAAAGTTCACTCGCTTCCTCCTTGCCCCGTCTGGGGTTATTTGCACGCTGGACGAGCGGGAATCCGGATGGAAAATTAATTTATGTTCAAAGAGATGGCAAAGGAGCCCGTGCTGGCTGCCTGACATCGAGCCAACTCTCTATCAACTTCCTCGATACTCCGATAGTCGCGATCGTGGCCCGGGCTCCGCGAGTTAGCGGCCTCGCGGCGCTAGTGTCGCCGGCAACTCGCGGGCGAAAGTTCGCGGAAGAAATTCTAGGTCCGAATGGAATGGTCGGAAAGTTTGGAGTATTCAGAGGGAAGTGTTAAATGTTGGACCAAAGTTGAAGTTTGTGTACCTCTCTTGAAGTAGAACGGTTAATAGTTAGCTTCGAATTTTCCTGCATTTGGATTGAGGGATTAATACAAGTTTAATTTTATCAAAGAATTCAGTTTCATGTAGAATACGCGAGATTATTCTAAAGGTTATAGGAAAATTAATTTTAAATCACCTTTGAACTCTGTGATAAAATCTGTCCTCTTTCAATTTCAATAGCTAATTATTATTTCATAGAATCTTCCTTCCATTGTAATACAAAATTCATTGTTATGGAATGTAGACTAATTCCTCATATTCTACATACATTTTCCATTTACTCTTATAATTCTGCCATTATACATCTACGACGAGCAGGCTAGGGTCTTTAGATATTTCCACAAAAAGGAATTCGAGAGAATTAAGTGTCGGGTGATTATGACAACCTTGTATTAATATGCATATTTCCATACTAATTTCTCTATTTGCATTCAGCGCGTTACGAAAAGAAAGAAAAATAAATTCATTCGCGATATCAAATATTAAAATATTCGAATAGAAATGACAACAGTCGACTTTCTATCGGAAGAAATGACTAAAACAATTTTACGAGTACATATACGACTAGAAACTATCGTAGAGTATTATGACACACGTATCAAGAAGAAAATTCCAAGATTATATCGGTAAAATTACAAAAGAATTCAACCGTGTGCATTTACGAAGCGTTTATCGCAGATACGAGCAGTGGTGGCGCTAGTGAGTTAAGTGGCAAACGGTCGTAGGACGCTTGGAGGGGTTAAAGTCTCGAATGCTTCTTTCCAAGCATCGAATGTCTCAGTTCCTTCTCAGACGTCGTGGAAGTTACGACGATTAGACCCGCTCATTTTACAGTTTCCTCGTGTCGGGGCGTAAGCATTGGCCGTAAATTGGCCCATCCCAGTGAGCTAGTCTTGAAATATCTCGCGTGGAACGTCCACAGAGCCAGGAATGGGGCGGTCGTTCGGCCCACGGTCGCCTTATCGAGTTTCCTTTCTTACCCGTGACACCTGGAGGAATTTCATTACGCTCACCCTCCGCGCGCCCTCTGCTCGCCGAAACGACGCTGCGGCGACTTTTCTCGACACTTTCGCCGAGAAATTTTCCTCCCTTATTGTTGCTTCGCTCCTTTCCTTCGACAGACCTGGCCAATTTTTGCGTACAGTCCGGCTAAATAGCGTTTGCATCTTGTTTAAAATGAAATCATTTTTACGATCATAATTACTGGATAATTCCACGCATTCCGTTCTCTCTTGCGAATATTTTTGGTCGTTTAAAGAAAAATAAGAATCGAATTTTCCTTAGATTAATTAAACATTTGAATTGACATCGAATCGTGTCACATGAAAAATATTAATATCGGAATAAACGATGATTCGATAATCAGTTTGAGAGATTAACTCTTTCATGAGGACTATGTACTCGTAGATTTGTATTAATTAATTATACTATTAATTTATATTAATAGTATCATGGAAATAATACGACGCATGTAAGAAGAAAATTCCAAGTTTATGTCAGTACAATTAGAAAATAATTCGGTGGTTTTAGAAATACGACATTTACGATACGTTTATTGTAGATACGGGTCTTGGTGGCGCTAGTGAGTTAGACGCAAAGTACTCGTAGAAGGGTTAACACGGTTTATATGTTTGAAGAGGTGGCACGAGTTACTAGTGAGGAGTAATTAAACGTGAAATAATGGAAATACAATGGAGGTTGATATTCCCAGGTGTCTTCGATTCGCACGTTGCCTGTTTATTTTCTCGATTTTGTTTCGCGTATTTACGTTTGGCGATCTTCGTTCGGAGTAGTCGCAAATATTTGAATACGCGCTGATGTAAATTCACTATATCGAGAATCATAATTTTCCATGATGTGGGTTTAATGATTTGTTTGCCTTCGGCTTATCGTATTAATTGATCTAATAGGATTTCGTTCAGATCCGACGCCGTCGCTGTGCTAATCTGATCTAATACCTAAACACAGCTATTCTGTTTTGGCACAACTCACCTGTAACTGCGCAACCATGCAAACTCGAGTTAATCCAAACATAACAACCTAATCATCACAACTTTGACTTCCAACTCGAATTTGACCTATACTTCACACTGTAGACTATACAAATTTCCCCAATTTTTATAATTATTTAATTGATCAAATCTTCGAAATACACTTTCAAGATTTAAATATAAAATATTTAAACGAAATATTCGCTAAAATTTTTGTCCGAGTCTTACTCTGGAATATTCGAGTTTTTCAGTAGAATGTGTGAGTTACGTAAATGTTGAATCTTCGTTTTGAATTCTAAATTGCGAAATCGAGGCGCGTTAACGGACTCGTTCGCCGGAAACTCGATTCGCGCGAACGAGCCGCGAGCTATTGCGTAACGTCCGCCATCGTTACGTCCGCCATTAACTTACGTTCAGGCTGCACCGCGAAACAATGTATTTAAAAGCTTTCGACGGCCGTTTTAATCGAGGAAAACGAAATCGCCCCGATTCCCAGCGTTTATTTCGCATAAAAATCAGCGTACAAGCAGGAAAACGGAAGGTAATTTCGATACCTCCGGCGGCCATTAAAGTAACTTCTTCCGGGTGCTTGTTTACCTCAGAGTGAGAAGGAAGAGGCGGAAAGGAAAAAGCAAAATTAATATTTTCAAATCTAGGAAGATCGTAATTTCTTAATTTCTTAATTTAATAGCGTATAATAGTAATTTCTTAATTTCAAAAATTTCGAAGGACGCGATTTTTCAATTTTCCAAGCTTCGAAACACTGAATATTTAATTATTACAAAATTTTCTTTATGCTCAAATGTTACGTAATATTTCATAACGATCGAATGACTCCATGACAACTGTTTCAAAAAAATACAAAAAGAAATGGCGACTAATAGTAATTTCTTAATTTCAAAAATTTCCAAGAATGTCGTTTCTCAATTTTCCAAGCTTCAAAACACTGAATCTTTAATTACTACAAAATTCCCTGTATACTCAGATGTTACGTAATATGTTTTTATCGATCGAATGACTCCACGACAACTGTTCCAAAAAAAAATAAAAAAAGGAATGACGACTAATAGTAATTTCTAAATTTCAAAAATTTCCAAGGATGTGATCTTTATACCTAATCTAACCTAACCATCACAACGGTTCCAAAGAAATAAAAAAGGAAATGGCGACTAGCATTAAATTAGCAAAAAAATCACTATGTGGATACACATAGTTTCACTCAGAAAATTGACAGGCGAAACTATTAACACGAAAAAAGCATTTAATCCTGATTTAGAACCCCCGGTGTTCGGTAACATGCACAATTTAGGGTATATTAGAGAGGATCGATTTAAATGGAATATCGATCGATTTAAATAGTACACCGGGACACCCTATACACTATTGTAGTTCCATTGTAGTTCCATTGTACTCTCATTGTTCCGTTGCATAATGCCGGCCGTACTCCATGGCCGTACTCCATAATAGCTAGTCGACCCACGTTGCCATAGCGAAAGGGTTAGCATTATCTACAATACCCGTTTGTTCTTCTTTGCAGAGAGTGTTTCATGTTCCTGAAACCGTCGACGGATCGTTGGTGCGCGGTGTTGCGATCGAAACCGGATCGCCAGTGATCGTGAAGTTTGAAAGTTGTTCCTCGAGCGTGTAGGTGGCGCCAGTAGCCTAAGGATAGGTTAGGAGTGTCCTTTCACCGGAAGAACGCTGCTGGTCCTCGGCATGAAGGGTAAGTCCTTTGAAACTCTATCCGCATTCCATATCGTTATTTCGCCGATACCCGTGTGATCCCTCTGTCGAAAATTCCAACAGGTATCTCGAATTTCGAAACAAAATTTAGAAAAATAAAATATCGCTTCGAATCCGTTACATCGGTATCGAAAATTACGGATAATAATTAGTATCGTTATAAAAGAATTTAGTTTCGAGTTACTCGAAAAAGTTCGGCGTGTTTAGATGCATTTGTGAGAGACTGAGATAATAAATTGGTCGAGGAAGATTTCTCCTATGGTGTAGAAAAATTTCCGGGATCGCCGGAGCGGTTATTATAGCCCGTAACAGCTGTTTTGCATAACCTAATTAGTCAGTGAGTAGCTCACTGGTTGGAATTAAAATTGCACCATCCGGACCGGGTCGAACTGCCTTCGTATCGTTCCCTTCAACGTTTTCCGATAGACTGGCTGTGCTAGAGCTCGCGAGAATGGGACTTGTTACCGTGCCATCTGGCGCCGATCGGTAGAAACAGTGGCGTGATTCGAACGGTCGAACTGTTCGCAGCTATTTTAGGGGGAAATTCTCCCTAAGACTTTATACGTTCATCGAACGCTCGCAGTAACCGGGTTAGAGACGGGAGTATCAGAAAGCTCTCCGCGAATGGGAACGATATTTCTCTGAAAATTCGTACTTTGGAGGAATATTTGAGCGTTAGTGAAACGTAAAATTGTGAGGGGACTCGGTCGAACGGCTTCTGACCTTTCGAGGCAGGGACCTGCGACTACTCGCGTGAATGGAATCGCTTAGAGGGCCATCTGGCGACAAATTTGGTAACTATCAACCGTAACCGAGCTCCATATGAAACGTACCGAGGATATTCTTGAAATAACGTTCGTAAAGCAGATTCTCGTGAGTGGGGAAGATCGTTTTCATCGAGTGAAGCGTGTTAGGAGGGAAATCGTTGACCAGGGGGTCGATAAAATCGGCAGGATGAAGATTAATCTCGCGATTAACGGACCCACTCGCCCGGTCAAAACGAACACCGCGATCGCAGCACCACGATAATAGATTATCACTCGCGAGCATAATGCATTGCTCGCTGTCACGACCGCCACGATGAATCACCTGAATACGACTTTCTCCGGTAAACGTCCGTCTAATTAACGTGCCAGAAGGCGTAGACTAAGCGATTCCAACAGACAAAATTACCTTTGTATATCAAACTAAAATTGTATACCAACTATATACAACACTTCTTCCTTCCATTTTCATGAAAGAACCACTTCTTTAATACCGACAGTTATCCGATGGTCATTTGAGATCTTGTCTTCCAAAATGGCAATCTAATTTCTTCCCTCACGTGAGTTACAGCTGACATAAATATAGTCGTGATTAGCAATTTTATTACATAACTTTCCACGTCACTAGATTCCTGATAATATTGGAAAATATCTGTTGAGGCTTTATAAGAGGTTACATAACACGTTATAATTCTCAAACATGGCTGATCGCTCTGTTGGTAAAAGCGATCGAATTTATAATCGTTCTCCGATTAGTATTTTCCAATAATCGATACTGCAGTCACCTCATACCATGGTAACGAGATTCACAATAGCTAACGCTATAAATATCCCGGTTGGTAACAGTTTTATTGCAAGCTTTTAATAATTACGTAATTGAAAAATTTCATATAATAAAACATTACGAATGATAATATATTACACAAGGTGTTAACAGTATTATAGTATGATGACTATGGGATATTATGACCAAGGAGGAAAATTAAAAGGGTAAGCACTGGACGACTACCACGCGTTCCAGGTGTCCCACGGAAATCCTTTTATCGATCGGA
>NW_016911795.1:1065290-1068410 GCF_001483705.2 Eufriesea mexicana | reverse complement strand
AATCTGGCGACGGTCCCAGTCCCGGCAGCCGATTAATTGTTAATCAACGGCGCCGGCCGCCGGTTAATTAGCGGCGCGGCCATCGCCAGCCGGTGTATTAATAGGAAGTTAATCGCGGCCGGTCCGGAATTTATTTTTTGCGAGTTGTACTCGACAGTGTCGTGCCAGCGCAAATATTTGTCCCGCTCTTTGAAACCGGCCAAAGTGGCTGCTTAAAACCGCGCCTCCTTTTTTATATTTGCCCGACGCCACGACGAAATTAAAATTCCATCTCGAGGGAGAAAGGTCGCGCAGCCTCGAGCCTGGAAAATTCGCCACCCTCTTTGTTCCGACGTTTCCGGTCTGTCCCACCGGAGTAGGGACGCGAGAACGTGCAATTAGCGCCGCGAATGAAAAGGAAAAATTCAAGACTGGCGCTCTGGTACCTTTGAGATTCGATGAAAATTAGTATTTATTTTAATAATTATAATCTTTTCGATAATTATACAGATTAAATCCATTTCGGTATAATTATACTGAAAACAACTACGAAACAATTCTACTCACTTATTCGTGACGCAAACGCATGATTTCCTGTTTTCATTTCAGTATAAAATAAATCATCGAGTGTGTAGAAATAGAAGACAATCTTCGAGTTATATTTTTCTATGTAAAATAAAATCTTTCGGTGCAAAGGGTTTGTGGTTAGGTTTGTGAGATAATTGATTCCTACAATATCGATCGAAGACTGTTTTACCTACATAGTGCGATTTGTCGAGAATGCTTGCAGAGAATGCTAGATCAAATAAAATGCAGATTTACACAGAACTTATTTCTTTAATTTACTCATAATCTCTACTCGCATTGAGTTACAATATCGTAGACTTTTGTGAGATAAAAGGTAAAAGGAATACAGACAGTGGTTTTTATTTTCGTACAATTGTAATTCACGTAAATCAATAATTTGCAACAAAATTTAGGTTAGGTTGAATCTCGTTGACTTAAAAATATCTCCTCTTCGTGCACACAAAAATTTCTCGATGAATTAATTTTTCGGGGTCCCGTTTATCCGTATTTTTGTCAATACTCGCGCGTTACCGATCGCGCAGCAAAATATTTTCTCAGGTGGTTAAACCGACGCGCAACAGGCTAGAGCTAGACGTGAAGGACCCCTGAACTCCGTGCAGCCGCGGGAACGCGTAAAAATATATCAGTCGTGCGATTAATTACTTCGAACAATTAATTATCCTTCATCGCAGCGAGGCTTAATTATTTAATTTCGCGCTTCTTTCTCTCTCGTCCCACTCGTAATCGCGGCACGCTAATTCCAAGAGTTTCGAGGGCGTTACGTAGCCGGTACCGTCGCAATTAATTGAATCGGCGCGCAACAGAGGGGGCCGCGATCGTCGAGAGGCGGCGCTGAAGGAGCCCGATAGAAAGTCCCTGGCAAATTACCGCGAAATTTTGCGTTTGGATTCGCGCCAGCCGTTCGGCTAAAGCGTGAATCCGCGACGGAAGGCCACGGGAGTTAACAGGAAACTCGAACACACCGACTCGACTCAAAAGTTCCTCGTCTCTCTCGCTCTCTTTTCCTTCCAGTACCGTGCAGTAATTATTGCATAACTTCGACTGAGACCCTTTGTTAACGTCTCTCGAGACGAGTATCCGATATTGAGCGCTCGAGCAAGCGTGAACTCCCGTCTTCACGCTTCGGTTTCCGGTACTCTTCATCGACTGGTCTCTTCCTTCCGGCTGGCTCTCTGCATAATCTTCTTTTTCTCTTATGCATTTTGCCGCGACCTTTTTCTCCAAGTTTCCACGTTTCTCCAGACAGGGGTGTTGAAGAAGTCACCTCAGACATTATTTATTTTTTTCCTCAGTCAATTTTGGTTTTTTATTTGCCCCTTTGTCTTCTCCTTTTCTTTCTTTGCTTATATATTTGTGGTTTCTCCTTTCTAGTGGTTCGATACTCGAGCTCAAACGCTAGGAAACCTCAAATATTTGGCGCTTGGTCGTGTTTGCCGCCAATCCATTTCGCTTTGACTTCTTTTTCATCCTGCCTTCCTCTCTAGTTAATGTAGCCCCTGTTTTTACTCGTTATTTTTCTTCATTTTTTCGCTCACCGCTTCTGCTTATTTAATTTTCACTTCTCTTAAGGTCGCTTGTTATACGTATGTTGCTTTCCTTTTTTTAAATTTGTGCTTTTCTCGCGAAATTGTAGTTATTCCTGAGAGAGCTGGGACAGCTATAGTTTTTAATTTGTCCGGGAGAAATTCGATCCGTAAATATTACTGGGTTCTAAAACGATCTCTCCACGATTTACGCGCGTCTCTGGAAGCTTTCGGTGCTTGCAAAGCAGGTCCTTCTAAAAGCTCCTAGGGAAACTTCCTAGTAAGCGTGCAGGTGCTTATTAAGCGACGAATAATTTTACAACGTCTAATGAATTTGAAACTTTTCCCAGAGCGCACGGGGAGGGCGCTGGCAAATCGCGTTAGAAATCTCGGGAAACTCTCTCTCCGGGAAACTTCAATCCGTAATCTTCCAATAATCTCCCCCAGTGTCCCACAGGGATTCCAAAACTGCTCCCCATGGTCATTTCTTTTGCTTCGAAAATCCGAGGACAAACTTTTCTTCTTCGAGAAGACCTAGAGAAGTATGTACGTGATTAATCGATATGTAATAATTTTTTGAATTCGTGGAAAACTGACGAAAACGTTATAACACGAGGTTATGTTCGAGTAGAAATTGGAAATCGCAATGAAAAATCGAAGGAAATAAATTTTGGGGTGATCGGGAATCGAACACGGATCTATTTGCGTGGGAAGATGGATAGATAACCATTACG
This sequence comes from Eufriesea mexicana, assembly GCF_001483705.2. Taxonomy (NCBI): domain Eukaryota; kingdom Metazoa; phylum Arthropoda; class Insecta; order Hymenoptera; family Apidae; genus Eufriesea; species Eufriesea mexicana. Next base: position 1,065,586 of record NW_016911795.1, on the reverse strand, counting down.
CCAAAAACAACTAGCTATTCGTTTAAACTTTCTTTGAACTTCAAACTTCCAATTTGTCACTTAGAATTTCTGTTAAACTAATTAAATGCCCTAATTAACATTCTATTTATTCCAATTATTTCTCTAATTAGTTTCTAGATTCGTATCTTGGATTAATTACGACGTCTTGGTATTCCAGTTATCCTCAGGTAAATTTTGAGGTTATAGTTCGGTAAGAAAGGGATTTTTTTGGCGAATTGGTGATTTGTTTAAATTAAAAATTTGGATAGATCAATTTTTTCACAGAGTGTGGTCTT